>NC_142190.1:27700000-27707500 GCF_026936395.1 Plectropomus leopardus | reverse complement strand
TCTTTTGTTCAGGCAAGAGAGGGAGCAGGGTCATTTGAGTTTTAAAGATGGCGCGACTTCAGAGATGATTTTTTTTTCCCACCAGCAGAAGAAAAAGTTAACCAGCTTGTTTAATTTCGCATCCAAATCGCTCTGTAAGCAAATGGCCGGTGCCTGTTTTCTTTTACAAGAGAATATTTGAACAGAACCTCACCAGCCTGTTTCCAAGGGTCTTTTTTGATGGTTAATTTCCCACCCTAATCCCTTTTTAACCCTTTAACACATTGCTTGACATCTATTGATGGACACCTTTGCACAAGTATTTAAAATGCTAAAATTTGAGAAATTTGGTGTTATTTCTTATAGAAACACAGGAAAAAAGCGAGCAAATGTCTCTCAAACTGCAAAAAATTAAGGTGACAAAATAGTGACCTAAAAATTCTCAAAAAAAAAAAAAAAAGAAAAGAAAAATGTCCATAGAACTATATTTATAATTCCTTTTTTTGGGGGTTGTTGTTTTAATTTTTATAGTAGGATTTTCAATAAAGAACAAACACACACAGCCACGGAGGTTTTACTGTTACAGTTTATTATAATCCACTACCCTTGAGATTCCCTGATACAGGGCTCCAAATTTTAACAAATATTGTAACATGTTCTTATTAGAGAACCCTACATTTTCTATGTAGGATAAATTCATCACATATCATATGTCTGGGTAAAGTCTGACTTCCACATGAATAGAATAACTTTCCTTGCCACAACCAAGAGATGGCCTGAGTTTCATACTTGTCTGCTAAAGGTAACACGCTCATTGCACTTATTTATAATTCTTCTAACATTATATTTAAAATTATGTTAACAGAAAAAAAGAAAAAAAAACACTTTCTCGTGTGATTTTTTTAAGCCTTTTTGGTTTGAACTTTTGTGGCTTATTTTCAGGTAATTTTCTCACAACTTGTTGCAAATTTTTGCTATTTTTTTGGGCCATTTCTTTTTATGGTTTCTTGTTGGCCGCTTCCTATGCTTTTGAAAGAAATTGAGCTACTTTGTTCAGGTTTCAAAGGGTTAACCATCTGAATCCCTCCCCCCCGTTGGTTTCATGGGAGCTGTCGTGTTTACAGATTGCGGCTCCTCTGCGCTCTGCGACTACTGTACAGCAGCACTGATGCAGAGTAAAACAATCCGCCTGACTTAACTGATTGACACAGCATCAAGTGGAATCAGATATTCCTGCATGATTTTTTTTTTTTTTGCATTGCTTCAGCCCTCTGATCGTGACATATTCCTCATAGTATTCTCTCACCCTGACAGACCTGATATTAGCGATTAGTGTGAATGTCATTTAAATGGCAGAGCTAATCATACACTCTGGGTCTACCTCCACCTGAGGGGCCCCTCGCCTTGGCCTAATCACAGTGACAAAGGAAATGATATGTTTAGCCACTCTTAATAACTGCTCCAGCTCATCAGCGCCGAGACGAGCCGGCTTCCTGGCCTCACTAGGGAGGCGTAGCGCGGAGCCGGGGAGCATGGCCTCTGCCCCCGCTCCATCCTCTTCAGACTGTTTGTTGTGATTCGGCATCAGTGACCCCGACACCTGAAAATCAACACCAGGGTTACAGTCGGAGCTGCACACAGTATTCTGCAGTGAGCCCGATGCTTGACAGGCGGGTGATTAAACAGTGCAGAATCCTCCTCTTCTTGTCACCTGTCTGTTTCCTCCTGCCCCTGCTGACATCTGCCCCTCTCGTGTTCCTCTAGTCGTGTGTGTGTGTTGTGTGCCTCATCCCTTTAATGTCCTCATGAAGAAAAAAACAATGGAAAATGTTTTCTTTTCATTTTTTTTTATTTCATTGGTTCATTGGGTATTTTTTTTTTTTTTTTGAACCCTTTGGAACCTAGAGTGCCCTCACTTTTCTGGTTCTGCTCTCAGAAGCCTTTCGCAAGATTTTAACCTTTGAACCCTAAACGAATTTGTGCAATCTCTTCCAAAAACATGGAAAAAAGGCAAAATGCAAGAAATTAGTAGATTTAGAAAATTGTTTTTAAAAAAAAAAAACTAGGGTAAAAATGTATTGGGGTAAAAAATTAAAAAGCAAGGGAAAACTATATTTATAATGATCATGAATACATATTTGACATTATCTTACAAAATTATTTTAATTTTTGAAGCACTTTTCTCAGGCCATTTTCCTTGGATTTTTTAAATTATCTATTTATATTTATTATTGTATTTTTGCTAATTATCAGGTACTTTTCTTGTATTTTTTACTTTTTTTATGGTAATTTTTGGGTCATTTCTTCCTTGGTTCCTTTGCTCATTGCTTTCTTCCTATGCTACAAATTACAAATCACAAATCATTTACTCTTACAATGCTTGTAATATATTAGTATACCAGCATATAACAATGTGTGACCATGTAGCCAATAGCACTAGTATTATTTCTATTTGTTTACTTATTTAGAATTACACTTTGAAAAATGATACTGAAATCTGTTTTTAATCAGATATATAATGGAAAAATATTTAATATTTGGTACACAACACACAACAGTGAATAGTCATGCTTTTTTAAATAATATAATGAGGAAATGTGTTATCATAGCATCGATACCTTTACCATAAAAGAAAATTCAACCATTTGGTAAAACACGGCCATAACTTTATCATTTAACAACAATGAATAATCAGAAGACTTTTTTAAAATTATTTTTAGCAATTATTATTATTTATTATTTATAATTATTTTTAGTTTTAAATACATTAGCCTAGCTTCACCACTTTCATCCATATAAAGCCAAATCAACAGTTATCAATGTAGAGTGTGTTTTTAAAAAGTTATTTGACCTTCTTTTTTGTATTAAGTCACATAAATCTGATCAGTAAGACTTCTGAAATTACAAGATGTTAAATAAAAATGCCTACCTTTGAAAATATAAATATTTTTATCTGTTACTAACTTCCTGGAAGAGGCGAACTGTAAAGGCAGACTGTTTAAAGACACAGGGACATCTAGTGGATTTATTGTAGCACAACAAACCTAAACCGAATAGTAGAGATAGCTCAGTCAGGTTGAGTTCAACACATTTTTTCTTAAGATACGGTGACTCAAAATGTGCTCCAGCAAAGGGTTGAGCAGGACGTTAAAGGTTTATAGACGGGATGGGTTTGGTTTTGAATAAGAGTCTGCTGTGCCGGCCCTGCATGGCCACTGCAAGGGGAAGGAGGATGAAGGCAGGAGATTGTGGAAGAAAGCCTGGGGTTTTAATCTCTTCCCCATGTTTATCTCGCCACCAGGAGACAAACCGTGTGCCATTAAAAACATCAGCTACTCCCACTGGTTGGCTGCACGGCCGCACCTCTGAAGACATTTGAAGGACAAAATGAAAGGGACCAAAAAAAAAATGTGCAGAAAGGCACATTTATGCATGATAGGCAAGGTCTGATTTGTGTATGCTTTGGAAAGCTATATTGATTAGAATTTTCCTTGGATATGCAGTATACAGTGTGTGAATGGAAAGTTTGTTATGCTCACAGTGAGTCTGCCCTGCATATTCGCCGTATATATTCTCTCTTAAAAGCGTGGAGCAACTTATTTGAACAAAAATAAGCAAACATCTTTGGCCTCAGCTGCTGCCATGGGGAATCAGTCTCTTCAGGAAATGAAAATGCCAGCTTGGAATTGTCATCATATTGAGAGTTAGCCCACCTTTGACCTTGTAATACCCCCACAGCTTCTCTATTTGTGACCTGCTGGATGCTCTTAGAAAGTGAAACCATCAGGGAGGATCTACTGCTCACATCATCATTCTCAGAACACCTAATAGTGGATTTGCCAAGGTTAAACCTCCTGCGAGATTGCAGCCACCGTGACCTGGAATACTGAGTTTACATCCACTCACACACGAGTCCGCGCACACATCGCTTGCACACACAGGCGAGCTTCAATGTACAGACAAGCTCACCTTAATCTGGATAATATGCTGCTATTACAAAAGTGTCTAAGTCAAGACATTTAACAGTAATATAGGAAGAGCTTCATATTGTTTTTGCATCTGATGTGCATGAGAGTGTTACGGAGACAGACAGGGAAAGCTTCCCCCTGCATTGTCCCCTGTATTTTTACAGCCTGATTGGTGCCTACCCAGGCGTCTTACAGCTGAGCGCAGCACATGAGGGAATTATCTAAGTGTCTGCTGTGCAGTGTTAGAGAAATATGTCGCTTCTTGTCTTTGTAAGACTTTCTAAAACATGCTGATCACAAGGACATGTTGTTGATAGCCTCCACGCCCACAGATGCAGCACAGAAACATCTGTGCTCCACACAGGTCATTCTTTTGAGTAAATCATTTTTAAAAAGATTTACCAGTGATTTTAATAGATGTGTAAAACAGGTTCTGATGCATTTTTTTTATTGGAAATTACATCATCATTAACCCTTTGAAACCTGGAGCAACATCGCTTTTCTTGTGCTGCTTTCAGATGCCTTTATAACCATTTTAGTCTTTGAACTCTGAGGAAATTTGTGCGATTTCCAGGAAAAAGATGTGAAAAAGGGCAACAAGCAACTCTGAAGGAAATGTTCCACAAATTGCAAGAAATTAGTAGATAAGAAAAACCTTTTTTTTTAAATCCAGAGAAAATTTTCTAGGGGAAAACTATAATTATCATTATCAATATTACATATTTACATATTAAAATTTTTTGAGCATTTTTCCATGGGTCATTTCTTTTTGAAAAAAATTCTTTCTTTTTTTTTAAACACATTTTCAGGTAATTTTGATTTTGTATTTTTTACTAATTTCTTGGGTCATTTCTTCTTTTGTTGCTCATTGCCCTCCTTCAATGGTTTTGAGAGAATTCAAACCAATATTCTTATAAGAGGAAAGAAGTCCATTTGTTGAGGTCAAAAGTACATTTTAAATTCACTAACTGCAGTAAAAGCGTAAGCTTATGGTGTATGGACACATTTATACCTTCATATTACATTTTATAATTATTTATTTATAAACTAAAAAAATATTTTTTTTCAATGAAACAGCTTCAATATAACTTCTATATAGGATGAGGTAACATATTGATATTATATTGATATAGTGATGTGAGGGTAGTTATTAGTTAGATTTTGGATATTGTGATATAGTAAGTCTTGTTTTTTCCAGCTGACACTGGATGTCAATATGACATCATAGATAAGTGAAACTTTTAAGTCAAACAATGTTGTAAAATGTTGGTTGGAAATAACATTGGTTGATTATATTTTAAATAACATTAGAAATTCATGTTGTGTGGATATATAATAACAATACAACATTTTTCAGACATTGGGCTTTGACCTTTATACCTTACGGCTAAATTATTGCACTATTTTGTGTCTATAAAGTGTTAGCATGAGACATTTGGAAGACATTGGATTTTGGTTATGATGCAACTTAAACCAAAAGGAAAAATACATTACGTTGGTCATCAGTATTCTATGTCATATTGGCATTGGCATTAGAAGTCTTGACATTGAATTGTGATCACAAGTCGTCACAACCTTCAACCAAATATCAGCATCTAACGACAGCTGGTAGCCAGCTGAACTCCTTCATTTTAGGCTGTGCTACAGTAAACTGATGTGATTTTCTGAAATTACCACACCTTTATTTACTTTTATCCATTCGGTCATTATATACACAGTATTAATGATTACTTTTCAAGATGTCACTGTAAATATTCTGTGAAAGCACATATAGTCATACCTGCAATATCATTGCAATAGCGACATTGAGGTATGCAGTCAAAAATATCATGAAATTTGATTTTCTCTGTATCTCCCAGCACCTACGTCAATGTAAGCTATCAAGTTCCACTAAAAGAGGACAACATAAAACTATTAAGCCTCAGCTCGGCTGCTTTGAAGTTAGTGTTTCTACTGTCCGTCTAAAGCTTAATGGTGGTCCGAATACACCAACTCACGAAGCTGTAAATCACAATCAGCTGCTGAGCCGTGGCTATCACTTCTCACACAAAGATTGAATTAGATTACATCACCTCCAGTCCAGCCATCTAATCTTAGATTAAAAAGAAAAAGAACAATCTCTGCTTTCTGTCTCACTTTTTTTTTAATTCTTTCTGCTTTGAGGGTCAAACTGAGTGTCTTATGTCATTCTAAGGGCTTAAAGCTCCACTCCAGCCAGTTTTACATCCTGTTTTTTTAGTTTAAGTGCTTCCTCAAACAGAAAATGGGGGTGGTGAATAGTCGTATGTTGCTATGGTTACCAGAATGTCAAGGTCAATATCATTAGGAAGGATAGTAATAGCATGGATATTAGCATTAATGGTGGTAGCGGTCATTCTGACATATGTTATGTGATAGGGGATTTTCCTCCACCCCCTTTATCTGAAAACAAGACCCCGATGAGACACAGTCATCAAACCATGTACACTTAGGCCAATTGCTGAATTTGGGGAGACACTGATGGCTACGCCTTAGCAACTGCTGATCTTTTTCTGTAACGATTTGTGTTGTTCAACTGCCACCAGCAAACCGGCTCATGACCAAGTCTTTCTCTCCCCCGCCCCACTCCAGATAGGAGATTGGCAAGTGGCTGAGCAGCTAGTTTGCTACCTCTCACAGGTTCCCACTTTTTAGTGTTTTTAGACATCGACCCATCCATCTGTCCATCCATCCATCCATGTTCATCCGCTTATCCGGGGTCACGGGGCAGGGGGCTGAGCAAAGTACTCCTAGACATCCCTCTCCCCAGCAACATTTTCCAGGTCCTCATAGGGGAACCCAATAAGTTCCCAGTCCAGATGAGATATGTAATCTCTCCAGCGTGTTCTGGGTCTGCCTGACTCCCAGTTGTAGCATCAATGAAGTGCTTTTGAGGAAAAAATATCAAGATATATATCGTGTATTGAGATATAACCTAAAAATATTGCAATATAATATTCAGCCATATCGCCCAGCCCTAACATGAAATATCATTAAAATGCCAAAATACTCTGGAGTGGGGGCATTAACCCAACATGCCAGTCATCCTCCAGTTCAAAGCAATCCTCCAGCCTCCACTCGATACTGGCATGCTGTCGTGGCGTTTGATGTTTATTTGACCAACTTTTACCGTGTAGCTCTGACTGTACTTGCAGCTGATTGGCCTCCCACAGCCCTGCTGCTTCACCACTTAAACAGTTGTGGGAGGTTCTTTTTGAAGTGGAGGGGCTTTTTTATACAGAAGCAGCCAAAACAATCATAGCACTGCAGGGTGCATCCTGGCACTGACTGGTATGTTGCCAGACAAGATAGACTTGATTTTTCTTTTTCTTTTTTTATCTGAGAAAAAGCAGCAAAAAGAGCAATTTTGTTTGCCGTCATGAACAATGAAGCATCGGTAATAACCAGGGACTCAGAAGGGGCACATGGTGTCTGTCCCCATATTCACCAGCAGCCTTCAGGCAGCGTCATGTATTTGTAAGAAGTGGGGACTTGACATCCCTGCAACTGACACACAAACACACTTAAAACATTA